>NC_055692.1:2639967-2669967 GCF_017639745.1 Melanotaenia boesemani
AACAGCTTTTAATCCCAGTATAAACCAGTGTGTAGCAGCTTTTAATCCCAGTTTAAACCAGTCTGTAACAGCTTTTAATGCCAGTATAAACCAGTCTGTAGCAGCTTTTAATCCCAGTATGAACCAGTCTGTAGCAGCTTTTAATCCCAGTATAAACCAGTCTGTAACAGCTTTTAATCCCAGTATAAACCAGTCTGTAGCAGCTTTTAATCCCAGTATAAACCAGTGTGTAACAGCTTTTAATCCCAGTATAAACCAGTGTGTAGCAGCTGTCAGACTGGGAGGTAAAATGATGTAAAATGAATGTATGAATAGATTTAGCAGCATAAAGGTCGACCAGAAGAAGAAAGCAGAATTTATTACTAACAGAACTTTGTAGAAATAACACACAGACCAACAGTGACCAAACCTTTTCTCATCTCATCGTTCTCTCAAGTCTTGGCTTTCAGGAGAAAAATATTGTTACTGAAACAAACACACAACAGAAACTATTTCCATGTTTCCACTTTTTCCTCATTTCCAGTTATTCCTGCTACTATTTACCTGCTATCCTCACTAAACCAACTCCAGCTCAGCTGCTTTGTGGCGCCACCGTGCATCAGAAACGTCTTCTTGGCTTTATTCCAGCCATAGAGGAGCATTATTTTTCTTCTTTTCACACACACATAGAACTTTCTGCTCACTGGTTGATCTTTGGCTGCTCCTGATTGGACGTTACCGTCAATCTAAGCTCTCTGATTGGTGGAAAGTCTGACAGGAAGTGGCTTCATCATCATGTCCAGGTCTAAATAGAGGTCTCTTAGCAACATAGTAGTGATGGTGATGTTTTTATGATGAAATGTGATAAATAATGCTGTTATCATGGATCATTGTGGATTTACCAGATAGAGTCTCTGAATAAAACTACAGTTAGTGGCTGGATTGTAAACCTCCTGGACGGGATAGAAATGCCTGGAAAACTTTCCATCACATTTACCCCACAGAGCTACACACCACCGTGGAACACTGATGGTGATGTGTGCGGTTGCGCCCGGTGGAACCAGAAATCTGCTGGAGTTTTAAGGGTTAAATTAGAGACTCAGATCAGGGTAAGGTCCCGTGTGAAGGAAAATTTAGACTAACTCCAGGAGTCTCATTCCTGCAGTGGCACCCAAGCAGAGCGGAGTTTGGTGGTGTCGGGATTTGGGAATGACTTCTTTGGCTTTGTCCAGACAGGCTTCCAGACTCTTTGCTGCACCACCATGTTTGCCTGCATAGCTGGAGATCCCTGGACCTGGACGAGAAGAAGACAGACGTTCTGCTTAGAAAGGAACTCAACATGACCTTCACGAAAACCACATTTTCCTGTCAAACAGATGTGGGTATCCAAGGAAATCATTAAAAACAAAGCGAAGTAAGAACAAGGAACAACTGATGATGACTCAGCTGTCTAATGAGGAAGCAAACAACCAGAGAGTCTTGCACAAGACGGAGCGAAGTGTCCTCACCATCAGGATCAGTTCAGAGAAGTTTTAATTCAAAATAATTTGATGTTATATCTAAGAAATGTTGTGCTTCTTCGAGTGAAAACTTGCCCTTTACGTCACACTCGCTGTGCTGGGTGACGATGCCTGTTCCATTTTGCTTATCAGCCGGCCATTTGTAGACGTACATGGAGGTGTGAGATGACCCTGCATCCAGAACGATGCCATACTAGAGAAGACAAAGTATTCAGAGTAAGAAACACATCGTTATTCTGTAATTAACTCTGTTACGATCAGGAAATGGACTGCATTCTCAGATAACATATAAACTGTTAATGAATGTCATTTTTATTTCTTCTTTGTTATCCAACTTGTGTGCAGAGGTGGACTTCTTTATCTTTACCCAAGCTACCGAAAGACCAGATAAAATATTCAGTCAGCTTATTACAGGGATCGTGTTTTCTTTTTTAACCGTGTTAAATTAATATATCTATAAAGCACTTGTATTTAACAGCAAAGCTGTGGGTAAAAGTTACAGAAATACACAAGAACTAAAGAAATGATAATAAAAGAGTTCATAAGGTCACAGTCAACATCTTTTTAGCTTTTCCCTAGAAAGGCAGAATTAGTTGTTTTCTGATTTGCTGGCTAGTAAAGGTTAAATAAATAACTTTTAAAGAGCTTGTTTTAGAGCTGCAACATCAAAGGCTTCATCACCAAATCATTTTAAAGTGAAACTGAAAGCAAACTGGTTTTAAATTCTGGTGATGAGCTCTGTTTGACTCGTAGCAGTTAACAGTCATGTAGAGGCTTGTTGCAGCAGCTGGAGGACTCAGTGCCTCCGAGTCCGGTGGAGGCTGGTCCAAGGTCTATTCAGGGATTTACTACTGTGCTCACAAGGCTCACGTCAAGTTTTAAAGCTTCGACCCATTTTCACACCCAAATCTTTCATCATGGCTTTCTCATGTGGGACCGGAGAGGAGGCGGTTCTGCTGGTGCTGTGAGGCCTGAACATCATGACTTCAGTCTTGTTTACGTTAAAGATTTGGGGCCGTCCATGTCCTGATGTCTCTGTCCACCTCCTGATGTCAAGGAGAGGCTGGACAGAGCAGGCTTCGTCCATCTCCTGATGTCTCCGTCCATCTACTGATGTCAAGGAGAGGCTGGACAGAGCAGGCTCCGTCCATCTCCTGATGTCAAGGAGAGGCTGGACAGAGCAGGCTCCGTCCATCTACTGATGTCAAGGAGAGGCTGGACAGAGCAGGCTTCGTCCATCTCCTGATGTCTCCGTCCATCTCCTGATGTCTCCGTCCATCTACTGATGTCAAGGAGAGGCTGGACAGAGCATGCTCCGTCCATCTCCTGATGTCTCCGTCTATCTCCTGATGTCAAGGACAGGCTGGACAGAGCATGCTCCGTCCATCTCCTGATGTCTCTGTCCATCTCCTGATGTCAAGGAGAGGCTGGACAGAGCAGGTTCCGTCTGTCCAGCCTCATTCTCAAACTGAAAACTCTTGGACTTGGTGATGCCATTTGCAAATGGATTTTAAACTTTTCAACTTGCAGACCACAGAATGTCAAAGTTAATGGTTGTGTCTCTGATGAACTTTATGTAAGCACCGGCTCCCCACAAGGTTGTATTTTAAGTCCTTTGTTTTTCACTTTGTACACATGTGACTGTGCTGCTACACATCCTAACACACTGATTGTCAAATATGCAGATGACACCACTGTAATCGGTCTGATCAGTTTAAATGATGAATCACGTTACAGAGCAGAGGTAGAAAATGTTGTTCGCTGGAGTGAAGAGAAAAACCTTGTTCTGAACTCTTCTAAAACCTGGGAACTGGTTATTGATTCGGTGTAAGAACAACGAGCCTGTTGTCATTTATGATTCTGAGGTACGAATGGTTGATAAATGTAAGTTTTTGAGTGTCACGCTTTCCAAAGATCTGAGCTGGCAGTCAAACAGTAGTAACACTGCTAAAAAGGCTCGCCAGCGTCTCTTCTTATGGAAATTAAGGGAATTCACTCAAAACAAAACTATTCTTTTAAACTTTTATCGGTGTGTTATGGAAAGTCTTCTTACCAGCTCCATCACTGTGGGGTTTGTTAATCTCACTGTGAAGAAAAGAAAACTTTAAACAGAGTGGACGACAGGCTGTGACCTGCCAGTCCTGGAGGACATTTACAAATCTAGACTCTTAACAAGAGCTCTACAGACCATCAACGAGCCCTCTGGCCACCTGCTACAGAGATGTTCCACTTCCTGCCCTCAGGGAAACCATGTTATTAAACGCACCACATCTCGTCATACTAAAAGTTTTTTTCACAAGCTGTCATGACTTTGAACAATGTATGTTGAAATACCTCAAACATGCACCTTACTGTTTTAGTTTCCTCTTTACTGCTGTTTATTTACAGTGTTTTTATTGTTTCTTGGTTTTATGTGTTTTAGGATGTGTCCATGTTGTGTTTTTAGGCTTGTGTTTTGTATGTTTTGTCTGTTAAATGTTGAAACTGAACTTTGAGCTCTTTGTAACTTTGCTCTTTTCTGCAAATGGAAAATAAACTGAACTGAACTTAACTGAACTGAACTGAACTGAACTGAACTGAACTAAACTGAACTGAACTGAACTCAAGGAGAGGCTGGACAGAGCATGCTCCAATGAGCCTCACAGACAGAAATAAACCTGCATGAAGATGAAAGGAAATAATGTGTTTTTGGAACGTAAATAGAATTGTAAGTAAGTAGAATTGGTCCATGAATGGAGCCTTGCGGTGCACCCCCGGGCAGGACAGCAGAGGTGGATGTAAAATCATCAATGCTGACATAAAAACCTCTATCGAAGAGACCAGAGCAGAACTAGGGACGGAGGGACGGACATATTGATACCCTGAAGTCGATAATTTGATAATGTGCCAGTCATAATATCTGATTTAATACTAATTTGAAAATCTAAATATGACTGTGTTAATACAAAACATAACGTTTATTTTCAAATACTGAGTTTTCTAAATGACTTGTGAAACCACCATCATGACAGTGGTAGTCTGTCGGATGTCATGCTGTCATGTTTTAATATTTAACTGGTTTAACCCTCCTCAAGCTATCGTTAGAGTTTGCACTCCCATTTGCAAGTCAGTATTTAAATGCCTGTAGAATTGTAAGCAGATAAGATAGAGCAATAATTCTCTTTGCATAACAACCGTTTCACATCACACATTCAACATGTCCCACAGACCTGCTTCCTTCCCTCACTGGGTTTTTTTTGTTTTGCAATAATGATATTAATAGACTTTGTAAAATTGTGTAATTGGAACGATATTGATGAAAAGAGGCCATAAACTAGTGGTATCGTATCAACAGGAAACATTTTGGTCCTTAAGCTGAAGCATTGGGTTTATTTTACTACATGTTTAAATAATGAGATGATGATAATGAAGTGCTTCATTATAAAGAAAGCAAATTCAACTAAATTACAATTTAAATAAAAAAAAGAAAGAGAGGTGCAGATAAAAAGTAAGAGAGGTGGAGAAAGGAATGAACAGATCCAGGCCCTACCTACATCATGTGCTCTAGTTTCTATGTGAAACGTCTGCAGCTATGGATCAAACGGACGAGGACTTTTTATTCTTGCTGAATTTTTATATTTAACCATTTCATGGATCTTAATCTTGTGTCTGACAGCTGAAAAACAAGTTGTTTGATTAAAACTACAGATATTATATGATTAAAGGTTGACAACTGGTAAAAAAAAAAAAAAAGTAAGTGGACGGCCACATGGCTGGTTGGCCTTGGGTCTAAAATGACTAAATTCACCCCTGCTCGTGTTGGCTTTGGTGTGTCGGGGGACTTGCGTCAAGGATGTGGTTAACTTGACTTTACTTATTCACATGTTTGCTGTTAAACACTCAGAACAAAAGTCATCACCTCCAGTTGCTCACACCTTCTGTAAAGACTCAGAACATCAGCTTCCCTTCAAGTCACTTAAGATCCACATACAGATGCCTCAAAAAGTCTTTACATTCATAAAAACCTTAGATGGTTCTGTTCTCCACACCTGCCTCCGCCTGCCTTCATCCCTCAGTGCTCATCTGCACAACTTCTTTTGCAGAAAACCTGTCAGCCTCTGAAATGAGGCAGACAACCCACACAATGCCACAAGATTTCACTCCAAGATGCAACCAGCTCAGAGACAGACGAACAGGCTCAGATGAGAATTTACATCATAACCAGGCCCACTAACCTCTCTGCCTTCCACCACTTCAGCCTTCCGCGCCTCTGTGGTTGTGGTATCCAACATTTAGCAAATCATTTTAAGTCTTCAGCATTTGAAAAGACCATTTAATGAAGAGTTGATGATGAGGGTGAGCAGGACTCACACCAATACACAGAAAATGAAATTTGATTCATCAAATATCTGAATAACAGGAATTTCCTCTGGAAATGACAACGTCCCCATGTTTTAACTGTAAAGTTGTTTTTAGAGTAAAAACCACAAACAAACCTCATAAACACATAAATTCATCCATGCATAAAAAAATCTTTAAATAAATATAATTCACACTCAGCTTGATTACTTTTCATTTTTGCGCCATTTCAGACGATGCGTGAAAGATTAGATTGTTTTCTTTTATAATACCATGTTGTCCGGAGGCGTCTCCATCTGCTTTGTAGGAAGGACCACCAGCAGAATCCCGACCAGAGCCAGGACCAGCAGCAGAACGGAGCAGACGGCTTGGCTCCGGAGACCCATGGCAGACCCGCAGATTTGCGTGACAAGCGCTTATTTGCCTCTTCTCATTCAGCAGAGCGCGTGTCACTGATGTGGATGTGATGTTCCGCTTCCTCTTCTCACCCCACATACGCACACACAGGCGCGCGCCCACAAACGCCGCGTGCAGACTTCATCATCAGAAGCTTCAGCAGAAAATTCAGAGAAACTTAGTTTCTTTTTTCTGCTTTAGAGACTCACAAAAACGCAAATGTTATTTCTTTATTTGATCTTATTTCGAATTAAAAGTCAAAATTTAATTAAACAAAATAAATATTACTCGTTTTTCTTCATAAATCATATAAAACTGCTGCTCTGTTTTTTGTGCTTAATCATCTTGTTAGAGAACAAAATGTGTAATAAAAACACAGAAAAGATGTACGTGCGCTTTCAGAAGTTTAGAGAAAGTCAAGTTAAGTTCATATATATATATATATAGCCTATATATATATATATATATATATATATATATATATATATATAATTTCCCCAAAAACATATTCCTTTGGGGTTAGTAAAGTTTTCTTTATTAAATTTAATTTCAGTAGTTTATTTCTTGTTTGTTTGTTTGTTTTCTGGTACCTTAGAAACACGTGGCTTATTCAGATCAGATCTGGAGAAGAGGTTTTTAATCTCAATGAAGTTTTGTTAAACAAAGCGGAAACAAAAATAAAATGATATCCCGGATGTGACCAGTAGATGGCGATGTTTCTCAATCTGTACCGCGAGCTGCCTCCAGGGGCCACAGAAAGAAAAGATGAACAGAAAAGCATCATTAACTACACTGTGCTGCAGATACATTAGATGTATAAAATACTGTGATGTTGTTTGTGGCGCCCCCCAGAGGTCAGTAGTGGGACCAAGACTCTGGTTTTTATACATAAATGATAAAGGTAAAGTCTCAAACATACTTCAGTTTGTTTTGTTTGCTGGTGACGGCAGTTTTCTCTGTGCAGGGAGAACTTTCAGCAGCTCATTGATGAAATCACCTTGAATAAATTTTAAAAAGTGGTTTGATAAACATTAAATTTGGAGAAAACAAAGTTTATGTTGTTTGGTAATCCTAAGGGGATGAGTGAAATAAAAGTATTGATAGAAGGTGGAGAGAGTTAAAGAAATGAAGTTTGTGGCTGTGATGATCGACTACAAGATCAGCTGGAAACCACACAATCGATATGTTCAAGCTAAATTATACAAAAGTATTTCAGTCCTCTGTAAAGCCAAATATTTCTTAAATATGAAAACATTACATGCTCTATGTTGCTCATTTATTTTACTATATTTGACCTACTGTGTGGAAGTTTTGGGCAACACTTACAAACCCTCACTCACACTTGCACACTCCAGAAAAGAGCCTTCAGGATGGTTCATAAGTCCAGTTTCCAGGACCACATGTGTACTTAAATCCCTGTTCTGGTAGAATTTCAGTCTGTTCTGCTAATGTACGAAGCCAGAAACAACCAACTACCAGATAACATTCAGAAGCTCTTCACAGACAGAGAGGAGTCCAGAGGAACCTGAACTTTAGAAGCAGAGCGTTGGAACAACCATGAAGAGAACGTGCTTCTCAGTCACTGGTGTGAAGGTTTGGAATAAACTCAGAACTGAAGCAATGTGCCAACGTGGGTTTAAAAAAAGGCTCTGATTCAGAAGTACAGGGCTGGAAACCTGTGGTTGTAAATGGGATCGTGCATGTGAGTGCTCTGAGGGTGTGTAGTGATGCTGGAGGGTAGATGTGTGTGTGGATGCAGGTGTTGATGTGGGGGTTGATGGAATGAGGAAATTACAGCGTTAAAATTTATTATGAAAATAATATTAAATTACTTTTCAGACATGTTAGCCGGATTGTGTGTGTGTTCTGTGTGTTGCTGTGAGTGTGTGAGTGGGGAAATGCGTCTTTACATATAGATGGGTGTATGCATGGTGGGTAGAGATTTATTTATAAACTATATATATTTATTTTATGCATATGTATAAAGTTTTAAATCATTGTTAGATTGTTCTCTTTTTGTGCTGGTATGTATTGTGTTTGGTACAACGATGTTGCCATGTCAGGAATATATCAACAATAAACCCCCTTTTATAATCACTTAATCAAACATAAGTATAAAAATATAAATAAAATAAACATCTGGCTTGATGCTGCTGTGAGGAACAATATTTTGGGGATCCGTCCACATCTGGAGCTGGCCCATGCATGACCACAGCGAGCAGCTTCACAGGAACCGCCCCGATCATGGTATGCCAGGGTCTCCACCACAGCCATAGGGCTGCAGTGCAGGACCTCATCCATCCACGTCATGGTATGCCAGGGTCCCCACCGCAGCCATAGGGCTGCAGTGCAGGACCTCATCTGTTCAGACAGGCCAACGCAGCAGCAGCAGCCCTGCAGACCGAGCAGCAGAGCCCCGGTGTGGTGGGTCCCCATGAGGAAAACACTGGAGTTAAAAAAGTCAAAACAAAGATGAAATAAACCTGAAAACAATAACAGACAATAAAAGGTAAAAAATAATGTACTAAAACCTGACAAAATAGAAAGAAACTAAAACACAAATAAATTTATAAAATAACGACATAAATGAAAAATAAATAAAAGATTAAAGCACAGTTAAAGATTCAGTTAAAAGCTAAGATAAAAAGGTCTTGAGCCTCTTTAAAAGCATAAACCGTCTCTGCAGCCCTGAGGTTCCCGGCTGGCCGGTCCATAGAGGCCTCGCCGTACGGCTTAGTCCTGACTTTAGGAACAACTAAGAAGCCGGTACCCGAGGAGGGGTTAGAAATTCTCTTTTTGGGAAGACCAGAGGGCATTACAGTAATCTAATCTAGCAGAAATAAATCATCAGCACCTCCGTGCTGGCAAGAGAGAGATGAGTTTTTAAGATGATAAAATCCTCTTTGTGACGTGTGAAATAAAATCCAGCTTAGAATAAAAAATAACAACCAGACTTCTCACATACTAACAAGGTTTAAAATGAAATAATTAAGGTAAAATGATCTTTCCCTTGTTTTCATGGTTCAAACTTTTTAAAATGTTTTGTCCTGGTTGATCTGCAGGAAATTCTGCCATCCATAAAGTTTAAAAGCACGTTAACTCTAAAAAAGATAAAGAAGAAATAAACAGCAGTCTTGGATAATAATAATAATAATAATAATAATAATAATAAAGATATTATTTTTTAGAACTTTTTCTTTTTCTAAATGAAAATATGGACCTTTTAGAAATTTGCCTCTTGACTAGATCTTGATTAGTTTTCAGTACTTTTTATCTTCACCTCCTGATCCTCAGCATTTATTTATCCTTTGCTGCACTTATCAGACTGGAAATGAAGAAATCTCTAAAACAGTCTAACAGAGACCGAAACGCTGATCTATAATCCATCCAGGTTTATCTCAGACATCTTTCTACTGGACATGCAGCATTTTGTGACTTATTCAGAGACAAACTCTGTAACATTTTTACAGACGAACATTTCTGCATGTACGAGCGATGATGAACTTTCAGCTTCCAACATGTAATAAATCTCCTAGTGTGACATAAGCATAAAACATGTGGTTCATAGAAGATAAAAGACTTTGTTCAGAGGGGTCAGAGCTCGACTGTCACTGAAACAAACCGAACTGTGGATGACACAGCAGCTTGTGGTGGGGGGTATGCTCTGTGGTTGGTAGGTCTGGGGGGTGGGAGTGATTGCCTGAACAGAACCTAGAGGGGTGGGGTGGGGTGGGGGGTGACACAAATGGCAGGGGGGTCGAGAGGTCAGCAACATAATTCTGAAATGCACAGATAAATCAGAAGTGTCTGGACCTGGCCGTCCAACCAACCACCTGATGTTTCCTCTCCAAACACTTGCTCCTCCCCCAACATCTCCTACACTGTAAAAAAAAAGCCAAACTCCGTATTTTATTCTTATCTGTTTCATTCCTGTTCAATTAAAAGCTCTTCTTGCTTTTGGAAGCAGGGAAACACGCCTCTGTTCAAGTCCACGTGTTCATTTCACCGCTTTGACCCACAAGTTCTTGTGTTTGATGGAGGTTAGATTGTTTCTCTCGTTACTCTCTGAGCTAAGCTAGTTAGACTTTCTTCATATCAAACCACAAAAAGAAATAAAATAAAAAAATCTAAACTTCCTCCTGAGCTCAGCCAGACATTTAAATATAAAACAGAACATTTCCACATTCTGAAGATTTAATGTATCATGTAGGCATTAAATCAGAATATACTGTCACCCAGGGGTGTCAAACATACGGTCCAAGGGCCAAAACCAGCCTTCCAGAGGGTCCAATCTGGCCTCCAAGATGAGTTGAATGAAATGAACAAAAGTAACTGCAAGTCCTAATTTGTCCATGTGAGGTTTAATTCTTCTGTTTAAATGTAAAACATTTCCAGGCAGGAGGAGAACTTCTTCTATCTTTTCCATCTTTCTGACTTCAGTTTGCATGACGAGCTGAGTGAGTTCGGGAGGTCAGATTACTGCACACGTGTAAAAATGTACACGTATGTACATTTAAAGTAACTTCTAGATGTGGAAAAGTTCCTCTGATCATGGTGTGGAATGCTGGAGTTATTTTGTAGACCTGGAAAATGAGGAAATAAATGTGTGAATATGTTAAAATTAGGGAGGGGATTTCACGATTAATTACAATTAATTAAGTACAAAAAATGAACGACATGGAAGGTTTGTCATGGTTTCTGGCGATGCACACGTCAGAGATGGACGCTGTATTTAGCGAGTTTTCAGACCCTTCTAGTGATTCTATTTTTTAAAAGCAACAAATCTACCTTTTCTGGAGATATTAACTCTTCTCAGTGAGCAGCGGCGCTGACTCAGGCTCCTCCCCCGTCCAAACGCACCTAACAGCCTCGTTCTTCTGACCTGCATCAGTCCAGCTTCCAGCTGCAGATCCAGAGACGTTCCCTCTGCTCCAGGACCAGACGGGAAGCTGATGCTGGCTGATCCCGTCCGGGCTTCCCGGCACATATTAATGCCTATTAATGAAGCGTGTGGAGGAAAACATGTAGATTCTGAACCAGAGAACAGCTGCAGCTGCTGGTTAAAGGACTAAAAATGACTCTTTAACTTTATGTCTGTTCATTTTGGCCAGGAATATTTTCTATTTTTTTTATTTATTTATTCATATTTTTTTTTACTATTTTCAACTGAAATGCAATTAAATGCATTTTCCAGACATTACTAGAGCTGAGTTTACTGTGTTAATGTTTGTGTCTGTTATTGGTTCAGTCGTCCACTAAAATCTATTTAAATTAAAAAATGTTGGCAAATATTGTTATATTGTTAAAATTTGATTAATTGAGATTAATTAATTAAAAAGCCTGTAATTAATTAGATAACTTTTTGTCCCACCTCTAGTTAAAATATAGGGTTAATAAATTTATAAAATTAAAAAAATATCATATATATATTAATATAATAATTTTGTTTTTAAATGTATGTGATCATCCGTTTTTATTAGCATAAGCTTAATAAAAGAGCATACTTTAGGTAGAATCAAAGTTTGGTTTAATGGGTGTAAAGTGTGGTTCCAGATGTGGACTGACCTGCATCTCGTGACTCTCTGAGCTTAGCAAACATCTTCTGAACAGCTGACCCGTCCTGACAGAGGCAGGTCATTCTGTGAAGACACAAAGGTCCGAGCATCATTTTTTGCAGTGTATTTAGACACGAGGACTTGCACAAGCTGCTCCTGCATACTGGAGAGTCAGGGCACATGGAGGGCGTTCACACCTTGTTAAGTTTTACAACTTATGCATTTGTCGTCCCGGGCCTCTATTGCCCCCCCAGACCCTGTCCCTGCTTTGAAGTGACCTCGTCTGTCATCCGAGGTGATGGAGAAATTTAGGGTTTTTCTCTGATGAACGTGAATGCAGCACACCTTGGAGTGCATATGGCCTGTGGGAAGCAGACGTGTAAGGAACATTTTTTCCCAGAGTCTTCCCCGTATGTGCTTAACAAACCAATCCTCCATCTTTAAATATTAGGATTTAATGCAGTGTTCAGATTTTCTTCACAGACTCATGAAGATCACACTTACCAGCATCTTCTCCATTGAGACAAATCTTTCCCTCCCTTTATGAGCGTAGGAATTAAAGGCACAAAATGCAGATTTTTAACTTCAAGTTTTGTTTTAATGCAGCTTGTGTGAGCTTATTGTTTCAGTTCTAACATTTTTTTATTTAATTTAATTTAATTTCTTATTGTTTTAATTCATTTTCTTTACTGTCTTTTGAACCTTCTGCGCAGCACTGTGGTTGTTTTTGAAGTGTTTTATAAGTTGTTTTACATTTGATTTGTTTCCCTGTGTTGAAAATTGTGACTTTAGTGCAGGTAAAAAAAAAACAGGTAACGTCGGTTTTTTGGGGAGAAATCCTGTTAATATCTGCAGAAGTCTACGGAACAGTTGGAGGATTCAGAGATTTCTAGAAGAAGCATTAGAGAACTTTAGCCCAGTTTTTCACTGAGGCCCTTATGACGGCTGATCCAGCATCTGTCTTCATCCTGTCTCGTCTCTTAAATCTCTGCAGTTAGTAAAAGTCAGTCTGATGTTAACTCTTGCTCCATCCTTTTCTTGCTTTCTTTTCCTCTCTTCCTCAGATGTCCTCCTATTAGACAAATCAGCAGGGCGCACAATCAAAACAGACAGTGTGTTGATATCCAGTTGCTGGCATGTGTTGTAATGTGAAACGGTGCTACAATGTGATGCAGGATGCTGCAGGGCAATAAAGGCTTCGGGAATGTTAATAAAAACTGTAACTGTGGCATTAAAATGAGTTAAAAACATAGTTTTATGGTCAGAAAGTTACACAGTGCTAGTTTAAGGCAGATGGCAATTAAAGCCACAATATGTGAGAGAGAAAGCTGATCATTTCCTACGTTTTTCAATTTGTTAAGTTTCCCTCATCCATGTCTGCCTGTGGGTGGTGGCCTGAGATAAGATCAACTGTCTTGTCACTGAGGTGTTGTTAACTAGAAGAGGCTAACAGCTTTTCTACTGTGCAGTAAAAATATTTTGTTTTTGTTTAATAGAAATGTTGTTTCATTGAGCGTTTAAGTTGTTTTGTGTAAAATCTGGTCCATAGATCTGAACATCTCTCACGTAAACACACTGTTTAGGTTTATTATTAACTGATCTGGACCTCTGACAACCTGGCATTTACTTCTAAAGTCTGATTATTGGTTGAAATGACTAGATTGACTCAATTATTCATAAATTAAATGTTCTATTTTCTGATAAAAATGTCCTGTTACATCTGATATCTGCTGGATCCGATTTTAAATGTTGGTAAAATTGTTCTTTCTTTTAATAGAGGGGTTTTTTTGTATTGTTCTTTTTGTATTCTGTACCTAATCTGCTTTGACATGGGTCAAATATTGAATTATTAAACTGGAATTGTAAAGTCAATATACATTTGATAAATGGGGCCCGCCCACAGGAATCAATGCCTGCGCTGGTAGTCTGGTCTGGGACTGCTCAGACCTTAACTTTGAGAAACACATTAAGGGAGCCACAAAATCAGCCTACTATCAGTTTAAGAACATATCAAGAGATTTCTAAAAGATGTGATGTGTCAGCAGGACCTGGAAAAACTAGTCCAGCTTCCATCTTTAGTCGGCTTGATTATTATAACAGTGTTTTTACAGGTTCTACCTAAAATATCAGTCAGACACCTGCAGCTGATCCAGAACTCTGCTGCTCCAGTCCTCACTAAGACCAAGAAAGTGGACCACATCAGTCCAGCTCTGAGGTCTTTACGCTGGCTACCTGGCCGTCAGAGGATAGACTTTAAAGTTCTGCTGCTGGTCTAGAAAGATCTGAATGGTTTAGGACCATCATACATCAGAGACCTCTTGACCCAGTATGAACCTACCAGAACCCTCAGGTCATCTGGATCCAGTTTCTTATCAGTTCCAGAGTCAGAACCAGACATGGAGAAGCTGCATTCAGCTTCTATGCTCCACGTGTCTGGAACAAACTCCCAGAAAGCCTCAGATCAGCTGAAACACTCAGTTTATTTAGATCCAGGTTAAAGACCCACCTGTTCTCTGCTGCATGGACTAGTTTTTATTTAGAGTCTAGATCTGCATCTGGTTCTGTTAAGCTGTAATCTTTAAACTGGATCACGTTTACCAAACATTGTTTTATCAAATGTTCGTTTTTTTCCTTTTCTTTTGTTTTTAATGTTAAATGATGCTTCTTGTGTTCTGTAAAGCACTTTCAACCACCCTGCCGTTGAACTGTGCTACAGATAAACTTCCTACATGCACAGACATCGGAGGATTTGGGAGAAATCAGATTTTGGTGCTCATTATTAGACAATGCTAGAAATTGTGCCAGAACCTGCACAGATGCAGTAATGTGTAAGCTGTATGTTTAGAAAGCTAGTTATATTTTCATGCACGCACGTCTTTCATGCTCGTGTTCGAAGTGAAGCTTTCTGCGTTCCTCAGACGTAGCTGCAGTTGCAGCTTGCTTGGATTGCTTCACTTTGTTTTGGAAGCTTTTCCCCCCTGTTACCTGTGCATGACAGACTGCTGTAAAGTGCATGAAGGAATGCCTATTGAGGTGATTAAAGGAGCAGAAAGCAGGTGATATTTAGGAGTAGGGGGGAA
Source organism: Melanotaenia boesemani (assembly GCF_017639745.1). Lineage (NCBI taxonomy): Eukaryota > Metazoa > Chordata > Actinopteri > Atheriniformes > Melanotaeniidae > Melanotaenia > Melanotaenia boesemani. The sequence goes on from NC_055692.1 coordinate 2,654,836, forward strand.
GGCTTTGGTATGTGAGGATGGACTTTTTGAAACAGAAGGGAAGCGGGGCGGCGGAGGGGGGTGAAATCCCAGCCGTGTTAGTGGGTGAAAGTATGAGACTGAACCGCGGTGGCTGAGGCTTCTGTAATCCTGTAACACAGTGCCATCCTTTTACATGCACAGCCTGCTGTTATTTGTTTCAGCTCCTCATCACTCACACATGCTGCAGGCAGGAATGGTATCCCGGTCAGTTTGGCCTCTGTTAAAAGCCACAGAGTAAAACCAATCAAGGATGAGTCAGGCTGCTATTCGGACCGCATGAAGACACTGTGACATATTATTGTCTTGTTTTATTCTTTACGTAAGGGTGGGGTTTGAACCTGAAACACCTTTTCAATATGAATGACTTTTCTTGTCAGGTCTGAATGTGGGATTAAATCTTTTGAGCACACCCACTTTGCAGAAGCTGGATGAGAAATAAAGGCTGCTATTGTGTGACAGCGGTTCTCCCCCAGGGCCCTCACAGCTCCCCAGTCTTCCCAGCCTCACCTCACACACTCCCTCAACCCTGAACCGGCAATTAGACGGTCAAATCAAACCCCGCCACTCAAGACTAATTGTTTCTAACAGGCCTTTGTAAAGATGCCATGTTGTTTCCCATTCAGGCCAGCTCCCCTGCCTCCTCGTGTGTCAGACAGGGGAGGGCTTCGTTCCAGCTGGGGAGATAAGCCAGAAGCTTTTTTTAAATGCCCCCAAAGTGGACTTAATTTTCACCTTCCTTTCACGGTTCAGGTGCACTTCTGTATTGAGGCAGTCAAAAATTTGCGGTGGGTGGGTTGGCCCGACGGATACAGTACCTCACAGGCAGCCATTCATCTGCAGCTTCCGGAATGTGTTAAAAAGGGTGTGCATTCGTTGGGATTGCAATTATCCAGGAAGAGTTCTTCACTAAACTGACCTCAAAATGTGAAGAAGAGCTCAAGGATTAACCCATAAAACCCTACCAAGAACCATTATGTCTTATATCATCATCTGTTTCTCAGGGATGGTAGCGTGTAACTCTGTGGGGTGAACGGTGATCGACAGCTTACCCTTCAGGTCAGGGATCACCAACTCCAGACTTTTTGGGCCAGTGTCTCAAATTAGTGGGTTATAAAGAGGCTGGTACAGAGCTTGACAACAAACTGTTGGAGAACCATTTAATTTAAATCAGGTGTGTTGCAGCAGGGAAACATCTAAAACTTGAAGGACACCGACCCTGAAAGGTCTGGAGTTGGTGATCCCTGCTTTAGGTCATCTGTGGAAGTTTTCCAGGCATTTCTATCCCGTCCAGGAGGTTTACAATCCAGCCACTAAATGTAGTTTTATTCAGAGACTCTATCTGGTAAATCCACCATGATCCATGATAACAGCATTATTTATCACATTTCACCATAAAAACATCACCATCACTACTATGTTGCTAAGAGACCTCTATTTAGACCTGGACATGATGATGAAGCCACTTCCTGTCAGACTTTCCACCAATCAGAGAGCTTAGATTGACGGTAACGTCCAATCAGGAGCAGCCAAAGATCAACCAGTGAGCAGAAAGTTCTATGTGTGTGTGAAAAGAAGAAAAATAATGCTCCTCTATGGCTGGAATAAAGCCAAGAAGACGTTTCTGATGCACGGTGGCGCCACAAAGCAGCTGAGCTGGAGTTGGTTTAGTGAGGATAGCAGGTAAATAGTAGCAGGAATAACTGGAAATGAGGAAAAAGTGGAAATATGGAAATAGTTTGTATCACTCCTCCCTGAGCCGCCACCTTACCATGGTGGAGGAGTTTGCATGTCCTGATGATCCTAGGAGTTATGTTATCAGGGGCTTCATGCCCCTGATAGGGTCACCCATGGCAAACAGGTGTCTATAGGAGTGACCATACAAAGTGCAGCTCAACAGAACCCAATGACGAATAAAAACAATGGATCCAGGTTTCCTTTGTCAGGACGTGGGTCACCGGGCCACGCTCTGGAGCCGGGCCCGGATATGGGGCATGGAGGCGAGCACCCGGTGGCAACGCCTCGGTCAGGCTCAACCTGAAAGGGTGACATGGGCCCCCCCTCCCGTGGGCTCACCACCTGCAGGAGGCGCCATAGGGGTCAAATGCAGTGTGAGCTGGGAGACGGGGACCCTGTCAATCTTTTTTTTTTTTTTTTTTTTGACCCTGTCAATCTGATCCTCAGCTGCAGAAGCCAGCTCAAGGGATGTGGAACGTTACCTCTCTGGTGGGGAAGGAGCCTGAGCTGGTGCGCGAGGTTTACCCCCCCTCCGCCTTTGGGTGGTGTGACGGATCCTGACTGTTGTTTGTGCTTATGCACCAAACAACATTTCAGAGTACCCACCCTTTTTGGAGTACTTGGAAGGGGTGTTGGAGAGCACTCCTTCTGGGTACTCCCTCGTTCTGCTGGGGGACTTCAATGCTCACGTGGGCAATGACAGCGAGACCTGGAGGGGCGTGATTGGGAGGAACGGCCCCCCTGATCTGAATCTGAGTGGTGTTTTGTTGTTGGACTTCTGTGCTCATCGTGGATTGTCCATAACGAACACCTTGTTCGTGCATAAGAGTGTCCACGTGTGCACTTGGCACCAAGACACTCTAGGCCACAGTTCAATCATCGACGTTGTAGTCGCATCATCGGACGCATGTCTTGGACACTCGGACGTAGAGAGGGGCGGAGCTGTCAACAGATCACCACCTGGGGGTGAGTTCGCTCAGATGGTGGGGGAGAAGAAGGAGTCTCATTGGGTCTTTATGGCCTGTGGGACTCCGGAGGCAGCTAATGGGAATCGGCAGACCACGTCTGCAGTGATGCGGACTCTGCATTGGTCTGTTATGGTAAAGAAGGAGCTGAGCCAAAAAGCACATATGGTCATCACAAATACAGATCACAAATACAAGCAGCTGAAATGAGTTTTCTCCGCAGGGTGGCCGGGCTCTCCCTTAGAGATAGGGTGAGAAGCTCGGTGATCTGAGAGGGGCTCAGAGTAGAGTCGCTGCTCCTTCACATCGAGAGGAACCAGATAAGGTGGCTCGGGCATCTGGTCAGGATACCTTCTGGACACCTCTTTGGTATGGTGTTCCAGGCATGTCCCACAAGGAGGAGGCCCCGGGAAAGACCCAGGACACGCTGGACGGACTACATCTCTTGGCTGGCCTGGGAACGCCTCGGGATCCCCCCGGACGAGCTGGTGAATGTGGCCGGGGAGAGGGAAGTCTGGGTTTCCCTGCTTAGGCAGCTGCCTCCGCGACCTGACTCCGGACAAGCAGCAGACAATGGATGGATGGATGGATGGATGGATGGATGGACGGATGGATGGACGGATGGATGGACGGAAATAGTTTCTGTTGTGTGTTTGTTTCAATGCCAATATTTTTTCTCCTGAAAGCCAAGACTTGAGAAAAGGCTTGGGAACTGTTGATCTGTGTGTTATTTCTACAAAGTTCTGTTAGTAATAAATTCTGCTTTCTTCTTCTGGTCGGCCTTTATGCTGCTACATCTATTCATACATTCATTTTACATCATTTTAGCCTCACAATCAGCTGACAAACATCATGTCTGATGCTGACTGGGATTAGATCAGCTTCTACAAACAGTTTTATAGAAACAAAAAACACAGGCTGATCAAAAATGGCAAAATAAGACTCGGGGTTTAGAGGGTTAAAATGATTCAAAACCCTGATTTCTTTCCAAGCAGCCATGAGCTGTAGGATAAACTCTCACTGTGTGAACTGTCTGGAGGTGACATGTTAATCATTCTGTCGGTGGGAGTGATGATTGTTGCATTACAACCACGTTACTAACTGCTCAGGGCCGCCGTGTGACAGTTATTCCTGGTTTACCCCGCTCTGTATTTATATTTTGATTCCCCAGCTATTATCCCCAACAGCTGAGATGGATGAGAGGTTCCTGTCTTACATCTAAAAGACCAAAACACTGTCAGGAGGAACAAGGGGGTGATGAGTTTCTAATTTTTGAAGTCAGTTAAATGTAAGAAATCAAATAATTTCCAACTGTGGTCTTGATGTGTGACTGTCTAATGTGTTACTACGACCACAAGGTGGCGTCAATTTACCAAACGGTTTGCAAACCTCCAAAAAAAAAAAACAAAAAAAAAACAACAACAACAACAGAAGAACTCTTTATTGCTGGTCTCTGGTACGAAGTGTGTGCCGCTGGGAGTTTTAGTGCTAAATCAGTAGTAATATAAGAAACATGCAGAGCCAAAGACAGCAACTACCAAACAGAGCTCACAAGAAAATAAACAAAACTGAAGTCCAGTGCAACATCTGCAGGTAAAGCTAGCTTAAGTCTTCCTCAACAATGGAACCAGCTAGCTTAGTCTCCAAGTAACTTGTTGTTAGACAAATTATGAATAACTCTCATGAACATTAACTCTTAACAGAAATGCTTTAAAAATAATAATAAAACAAAATATGTGACTGACAAAGTACGGCTGAAATATTATTTAAAAAATAGAATTATTTGACAACAAGTTAGAAATCTGACTGCCTAAGTAGAGACAGGATTTATGGCTCTTTGAAGGGAGTTATTCCAAAGACCGGTCATAATTTCACTGGGTTTGTGTTTTCATAGAAACTGTACTGTAAGGTGGCCTCATTTCTCCATGCTTTGACAGTGAGATCACTATTTTAGATTTTCCCTCACCAAAAAAACTTTACACACAACAAAAACTAAGCAGGCTACAATTGACTTTCAGGGAAAACAATTTTGCTCCAAAATTTTCCTCACAAAATACAAGAATAATAAATAAAACATATGTAGAAAAAATGTAATAAAACCTGAATAAACCTGAAAATAAATATCAGTGCAAATTTTACTCACTGTTTTGGACTGAACTTTCTGCCCATAGATGCATAATGACATACAGGTGTCACATAAAGGTAGCATGGATAATTTGTAGATAAAATAAACGGCTCAGAATTGCAACTTGGTTTTCATTGTTCACTTAAAAGAGCCGTTCAAAAGAACAGATTCGTTCTGGAATGTCACATCTCTATTATGACCTGTATATTAAGTTTAAGGACAGGGGTCCTGAAGCAGGGTATCTGCAGGGCTACCCAGTGGCTCAGGCCGTAGAGCGGGTCATCCAATGATCAGAAGGTTGGTTGTTCCGTTGTGTCCTTTGGCAAGACACTTCACCCTCCTTGCCTCCGGTGTCGGGATCCCTGCGTGTGAATGAGTATGAATGTTTGGTGGTCAGGGAGGCCGTAGGCTCAGATTGTCTGCCACGTTTCTGTCAGTCTACCCCAGATCAGCTGTAGCTGCACATGTAACTTAGCATCATCAGCTATGACTGATGAGTGAATGAATAATGGATGTAATATAAAGTGCTTTGGGTGCCTTGAAAAGGGCTATAGAAATCTAATCCATTATTAATATCTGCCAGGTTATAAAACAAGCTAGAACTGCTTCTGTTAATAAACCACATACTGATACACCATTTCACAAACATCTCCACCGTAACAACGTGATCACTGATAACATCTCGTTACACAAGAAACTTAATGGGCACAAAAGACAGCAGTGGTCTACAGGTGGTCCTGGGCCATCTTTAAATGTCAGGGGTTCTCTGCAGCTAATTAGCTCTCTGTTCAGAAAACCGAGGTCACTTTGTTTTTCCTGGTAAAAAAAATTCCTTTAGGAAACAAATTTAGGAAAACAACTGGAATGTACATAAGTATGTACTAAACTGGTAAATACACAGAGCCTAAACTGGATTTATGTATACCTGCGAACGGTTGGTAGCTGGTGAAATGTGCTCTCACACTCGAGTGTAGGTTTACGGCATTGTGTCGCAGTTCCTCTGCCGAATCTGAAGGTGGCAACAGGCCTGGTATGGTCTGGTAAACTCCACAGGATGGAGTTCTTTCTATGGTTCGGTTCCAGCAGGTATTTCCTCTTTTAGAACAACGATGGTGGCTGACATGGTGCAGTGTCTTCATGAGCTCATGGAAGCAATGAAGAAATAATTCTTCTGTTAAAAGATTTACAGCATAAACAAATAAAAATGGTGGTTAATGCACAAATGTAGCGAGGAGATCCAGAAATCTGGAAACACATAGTTACAAACTGACCAATCAGAAGGGAGTACCTCTGTGTAACCGTGCGGTGTAGAGGGGGTGCACGTCAGGTCTGGACGAGGTGAGCGTTGAAGCTACGTGGAGCCTCCAGTGGTGACGGTGTAGCCGACATTACGCAGACTGTATGAATCCAGCTTAAATGGAAAACTAACGTGAACGTGACAATGCTGGCAGCACGGTGTTTGCTAGCGTAGAAATATTTTTGATGAAGATGCCTGTCTCTAGTCTGGACTGTGTGTGTGATATTTCCTCTTTGTGAAGTGAGCTGCTGTCTACACCCAGGCAGCCCTGAGAGCAGCGAACAGCTTCTGTTTTAATTGGAGTGTGACTAGAAATGCAGTGGGGAGGGGGGTCCGTGCTGGTCCATCACTGCCCCCACACGCATACCCTGCTGTGGACCCCTGTGTCTGCTGCTCAGCCTGTCAACCTGCGAGAGAGAGGAGGGAGAGGGGAATGGAGTGCTGAAGTGAGGTATAGGCAGACATTTTCTCAGGAATGCTGGGAGCCGTCAGAAGTGACATGTAACCGTATCCGCTGTCAGATCTCCGGCTTTATCTCAGCTCCGCTGTTGACTGGCCTCGTGCTGACGTCTCCTGTCTGAACCTGAGAGCTTTGCTGGGAGCTGGTCCTCATTTCGATCAGGAAATTTGGATGAATCAACTCGTGGTTTCATTAATAAGACTATAGAGATATCCAGGGATATTATAGAGACCTCCCAACGGTCCCACTAGGAGCAGAATTTTTTCCAATCTAGTGTTTATTTTTGTTTTCAATGAACTTTCTATTTAGTTAAATGGTTTGAAGAAAGAACAAATTATACATTTACACTGATATGAAACATGAATCCCACAAATTTCTTGTAATTTGGTTTTATAAAAAACGAGCACAGTCAGTAAACGAGTGTTTATTTCTTTCTTGTAACAACAAATGTTCTGTTGAAAATCTTTTCATGTCTGCAGGTCTGGGGGACCTGCAGACATGTCCTTGTCTCTGGGGTACCTAGCCTTGGTGCTGGGAGTGGCCCACACTGGTTTTACCTGGGGCGGTAGGGTTCCATCAGGTTCCTGGGTGGGGCTCTGCCAGGCAGGATGGGTGGCCCTTGGATGTGTGGGGTGCCCTGGCCTCCGTGCAGCCCACGCCGCAGCTCCCGGTGCCCACTGTGCCTGCTTACCGTCGCTGTTCGGTGCCCCTGCCCCGTTGTGCCGGGGGGTCCTGGTCTGTGGGCCCCTCTGCTCTGGGCTGAGTGGGGCCAGGGTGGCCCTTGGATGTGTGGGGTGCCCTGGCCTCCGTGCAGCCCACGCCGCAGCTCCCGGTGCTCACTGTGCCTGCTTACCGTCGCTGTTCGGTGCCCCTGCCCCGTTGTGCCGGGGGGTCCTGGTCTGTGGGCCCCTCTGCTCTGGGCTGAGTGGGGCCGCTGCTCTCTCTGCTTTGGCTGTCCTGGGCTCTGTGCTCTGCTGACCTGCTGGGCCTTTGGGGCCTTGGGCTGACCGTAATAACGGATGAGAATAAATAATTCTGAAAATTAGCCTGATCTGGAGCAGGCTAGCATCACAGAATAAATCTCCATGGTAACCTATGCCATAACATATCCCACGTTCCACTATCCCACTTGCAACGTGCAACTGGATCACGGATGAGTTTGTCCAGGATGACAACGATATCGGTGCAGATGTTGCTCTAAAATCTCCATGTACTTTTTAGCATTGATGGAGCTTCACAGATGTGGAAGCTGCCCACGCCATAGGCACTAATGCAGCCCCATCCCATCAGAGATGCAGCTTTTCACCTGTCCACTGATAACAAGCTGGATGCTCCCTCTCCTCTTTAGTCTGCAGGACATGCCGTCCATGCTTTCCACACACTAGTTCACATCTTCATCCAGGTTTCCACTTTGCCTCAGACCATTTAAATGAGCTTTGTCCCATGTGTACAGAGATTCCTTCTGATTCTCTGAATCTTCTGATGATATTCTAAACTGTAGATGGTGGATCTTCAAAGTTTGAGGAACATTTTTCTAAAATTGTTCAACAGTTTTAGATCCAGTTTGTCTCAGATTGGTGAAGCTCTGTCCATCTTTCTATCTGAGAGACTCTGCCTCTCTGAAATGCTCCTTTTATACCAGTCATGTTACTGACCTGTTACCAGTTAACCTGATTAGTTGTCTAATGTATAATGGGTGATGAGATTTATAAATCATTACATTCTTTTTTTATTTACGTTTTACTCAGCGTCTCAACTTTTTTTTTTAAAAAAATTGGTTTTGTATATGAAAACTTAATAGGTTGAGAAAATTGTTTTTGTTTGAATGAATATGTGTAAAAGTCAGCTTACATATAGTGTCACTGTTTAATGTGCGCCTCCTTTGACAGCTACATTATCCCACACACACCCACACACACACACACACACACACACAGTCCCCCAAGACACGGTTATCTTGAAAAGCAGCTTTTCTCAATTATGGTGTAATTAGAAGGCAGTTACTTGCTTATTAGCAGTCTTCTGATGCCTGTTTGAGGTCCCACTGCCGTCAGCCCATTAGTTCATGCACTTGTGACCCACTGAGTGTGCTAATACCGCAAACGCCTTTGACCCCCGCTGATGTTTGCTTTCCACTCAGCCAAACAAGATCAAATGCTGTTATCAGAGCACCCTCAGAAAGAGGCCATTTGACCAGCAGCTCCTCAAGAAGTGAGATCCAACCTTCTGGGAGCAGTAACGCTGCTGCACTGAGGCCTAATGGAGGCCGTTTATGGATTATAAGGCAGAACACCTCACGTTATGCATCGATACTGGTGTGTGAAATCATCTTTGCTTGCAGCCTCTCTGACGGGTCCTGTAGCAACTTGCTTGGGGCTTGATGCTGGGGCCTTGTAGGTGAGCAGAAACTAGAGCGGTGCTTGTGGGGGGTGGTTGAAGTGTTTCAGTGTTGTCTTTAAAAGTCTCCTGTTTCGCTGCTCCATCTATGACCACCTGACCCCATCCCGGCTTCCTGCACAGGCCACGATTTTTCTATTATTCTGCCCAAGATTTTAATCCTTTTAGTTTTAAAGAAGGCCTTTAGGACAGAAGGTTTTACCTAAGTTTTAACTAATTTTACATCCATGTGTTGTTTTCCTTATTCTGCTTTAATGCAGCAGACTGCTGTCAGAGAGCAGCATGATAAAAGACATTTACTCGTCTTGACCCCCATGTCACCGAGAGATGGCGGTTGTCCCTCCTCTCAGTTGAAGTAACACCAGGTCCTGTTTGCTTAAGTCAGTATGTGTGTGGACCTTGTGACTGATGGCTTTCTGAGTGACTCGATGCATTTACAGCAGAAAGTTAACAGAAGCTGAGCCCTGAAGCCTCCACTGAGGGAGACCAGACCCAAACAGACCTGATACAAGAGAGTATAGTCAGTTTCCATTGCTGCTTTCATGTGAAAAAAAACACAAAAATGTCCGTTTCTCTTCACTGGTGTAGTGATACTGGTGATCCATGCAGGTCTGGAGAGACGTTTCTGTTCTTCTCCAGCGACCTGTCAATCACTTGGGGTGGTCACTCTGGTTACGTCTTTGGCTCCGCCCTTAGATCATCTGGTGTCCTGCAACCCAGACAAGAGATAACAAAACCACGTCTAATATCTACCAAAATAGAAAAATGACGCCCTTTGCACGAGTTTAAAGTTATTCCTTTACTAACTTTTGATAACTTATTATAACCAGACGTGTTTTGTTTTCCAGCTGTTTCTGTCAATCATTGTTTACTTTAATGTGCTAAAGTCTAATTAATATGAAAACCAGAATAAATTTGAGATCTCCACATCAGTTGCCCATATTCGTAAGTCGGCTGGCGGATCGATCCAAATATTGATATTATCGATACAGCGTGATGAGATCGATCTTTTTCTTACAGAGTGCTTTGGGGCAAAAAGTCAAAGAAAGTGAGTGATGGCCAACCAGGAGTAGGTTTTGCTTTTGTTTTGCTAATTAATTAATAAGTTTAGCTTAATTATTTCGTACATTGCTTATGTTTTTTATATTGTTTACAAACAAAACAGCTCAAATTTAAAAATTTCAGTTCTGCCGTCAAGTTTGTTAATAATTTTTTTATTTGACAAAAATCTTTATGCTGTGTTTCATTACAATAATAATAATGATCAATAATTAAAGGCAAAATCATTAAATAATTGTGACATTACAAGCAAAAAGTCTGTATCTCTGATACGTACCCTGGATTTCTTTGGTATTAATACCATAATTTGCAGTATTGCCGAGCTCTGGTCATCAGGCCAGTTATCCATGTTGCTGCCATGTCAGCAGACTGCAGCAGATACCAGATAGTTAGGACTCTCCTCTGCAGTGGTGGCGGTGCAACGTAGGCCACGGCTGCTGGATTTGTCTACACACACACACACACACACACACACACACACACATACATATATATATATATATATATATACCAGGGTTTTGGGCAAAGTTTTACCATAAAGTGATGCCACAAGTCTCAGAGACATAATACAGAATTCATTAAAGTCATTAAAGAATTAAGTTTTAGTTTAAATCTCATCTCATCAAAGAGGATGGAAAGGAAAGAAAGAAAAAAAGAAAGTCCGTACGCATCGGTACAGACCTAAACTAAGCTTGAATAAAAACCAGCTCGTTTTAACAAGCAAACTATAACCACAGACTAAAACTGCTTTGAAAGCTCTTTGCAGGATACAGTCCTCAGATAACCCAGTATCAGTATTTGCCTGATTCTTCAAGATAAATAATTTTTTCCACCATGAACAGGGAAGTTAAGATGCTGCATAGCTAATTAGATCATTTTAAATGGTTTCCTGTAGTTTCACAGTCTTCAGCCTTCACTCAGCTGAAGCTGCAGAGGTAAGGCTGCAGTCCTGAAATACCAGGCGTGCTGTTGTGTCACTGGCTGCTGTGGGTGTTGCTGTCGCCATCCGCCAATTTGTAGGGCACCACTTGTCTTGCCGTTGGTCTGGTGGCTCTTGTGAGCTGGAGGTGGGGGAGGGGGCGAGCCACGCGGTGTGACAGAAAATAGAAAATGGAAAATTCCTGTGTGAAGTGCAGTCGTTGTTGATCAGGTGTGAACTGCAGAGCAGGGATCAATGCAGGAAGGGCTGGAGGGAGCAGACAGCTGCTGCAGCCCCACATCAAGCCCCTCCACTGCAGCACACCAGCTGGGATGTGGGCCCGGGGCTCACCACCAGGGGTCCCGGGGTTCACCAGACCAGGACAGTTACTAGTCAGGGCAGTCGGGCTGCTGGTAGGGGGAGGGCGTTGCAAGGGAAGATGAATGCAAGGCAGAGGATTAGCTTGTATGTTAGTATATTGCATTCAGTTAAAAAACAAAAAGGTGGGAAACATTTGGAAGTCTGAGGGGCTGCATGATGCGGAGCACCCAGCTCTCAGGTTGGGTTGGGTCCCATCTTGACCACTCTGCCCTCAAATGGTAAATACATTCACTGTGTTTTACAAGCTGCTTACTTTGGTAAAAATGACTTGGTTTGATGTCAGAAATTCCTGGATTAAGTCGCGGTGTTACAACACAAACTTTTCTAGGAGGGATAAGGGTGGTGGTGAGAAGCTGAATCAGGGTTAGTCTTCACAAAGATGCAAACCAGAGGGCTGAGCATGTCTCTGATGAATGGAGTGGATTTTCTTCATGCTCGGGGGGAAGCTGATTTGGTGCAGGTGTCCAGCCATGAGGATCTGCTTTTAAGTGGGCAAAAGCTTTGTGTTGGGAGGAACATTCATTATGGCATCTGTGGGCTTCCTACCATAAACTGTACATGGAATATTATTCAGCCCGTTTACATGCACACCAAAGTCGGATCATTATCTGATTTCTGGAATTATCAGATTATTCAAGTGATCATGTAGACAGCATAATCTGGTATGCATTAGGTCTGATCTGATCAGATCTGATTATATTAAATAGAATTAACACAATATTCTGATGTCTTTGTGCGTATAGACCTTAGATCTGATTTATTTGCTTTTTATTTATTTTTTACATCTGCACATGTGCAAAAGACCTGCATCACTTCCGTGTTTTTAACATCTTCCTATAAAAGACAGAAGAGTCTTCACAGTGTGAGCACAAAAGAAAACCATGATGGCGTATAAACAAAGTAAAACATTCATGTTGACGCTTGTTAGCTCCCACGTTAGCATAGCTAACGCTAAGACTGTAGGCGGTGCCATGTTCAACAATGACTGGATGTTTGGGAATTTTCTAAGCATTTAAAAAGAAATCTAATAAAAGACAGAAAAATCTGGACCAGGGTTTTTAGAAGTGCATCTAGACGTTTTCTGATTACTTCCACCAATCAGATTAATTTGAGGAGCTTTTAAGCTAATTAGGATTTAAAAGAACCGGCAGGTAATTTGCAGGGGAATAAGTGGAACTTTATCAAATGATATACCAGAAAAAAAATCTGCAAAAATAAGATATTTACAGTCCTAAAGTGATTAATAAAGGTTAGGGTTAGAAGCCTCAACACATTATCTGGTTATCTGTAAAGATTTCCATAGTGTAACGTCTCCTTCCTCGTATTTCCAAACCAGAGAGCATCTCTGCTGTGGTGGCATCATGAAGACCGAATCAGATTGTCCCAGCTGTCGGACTATTTGCTGACACATTCTCATATTGTCTCACCAGCTCTTGATCTGGAGATTTTGCTGAGGACCATTGAGCCAACGCTGAGGACGTTCGCGTTGTCGCATGCCACCACTCCGGTATGTCTCTAGAACTTTTTAAGATTCCAGTGTGTGAACGGGGCCATAAAAGCCACAAAGCAGGGAAAAGGTGTCCCGAGTCAGCCTGGTTATAGTGCAAATCATCAGGATGACACCCAGTCCTGCTTTTTAGCCCGAAGCCTAATTATTAGGCGTACGATTACAATGATACGACTACACACCAAAAGTTAGAAATGTGTGTGAATGACATCTAAACAGCACTGGATGTGGTGTTTATCACCATGAGATCAAGATGCCTGAACTAAGGAATGAAAACAACTGTGTCTGTCAGCCTCCATGTTTATGTCATATTCTACTCAACAGAGAAGATTTTCATTACTGTTGTGGTTGTGGCTTCTGTGGCGGATGGAAAACGTTCCTTCTAGTGTCAGTCATCCTTTATTTTCCGGGGATCCCTCCAAGAACTGTTGGGGGGTCTGAGGTGTGTTGTGACTGCGAGGTCCAGCGACATCAGCGACATGCGTCCGCGGTCTCGCCTTCAACTGATGACAGAATAAATCTTGAAAACAGCTATCAATGAGTCCTTGAAATCCCAAACCAGTCAAATATAATGGCCTAATGTGTCCTCAGGGAGCAGAAGGTCACATGTTTCTCCATCCATAACTAATTTCTAATAAATGGCCACTTTCCCAATGCTGGCGTTCAGAGGTCAAATTGTTTGCATGCTTTTTTCCCCCTTTTTGCCCTCTTGCCACACACTCTGCTGAGCACGTCTTGGTATTTGTGAGGCTTTTAGGGAGAATCTCAAACATGACATATTAACATGGTTGAATTCTACAATTTTTCTGTTTCAGTTTCTTTTTTATTTCACTTTGTAAAGTAAATATAGGGCTGGTAATATTTTTTATCTGGTTAATTACAGAATAGCTGTGCATAAATTACGATTCATCACAATTTAAAATCTAAACACCAAGTTTGGTAGTTTGGTGGAGTTTAGATGAAGGACGTTGCTTCCTGAAAATAATGTGTTTTAGCCTCAGCCATGATCAACGTAGCAGTTTTTATTTCTAATGCTAATCCGTCCATGTTACTGGCTAAAATTTGTCAAGAAGTGACTTGATTTTATCTTAACTGGCTGTGCTTACGTGTAACCATAGCGACCTTAGCGGAAAATGGAAGCCATGATGGCTGCAACGTAAAAAGAATGTATTTTAGCCCAAACTATGATCCTCTTCTCATGCCAACCTGGAAGGTTTTATTTCTGTTCTTAACCAAATGATGTGGTGAAAACATGTAACAGCTGGTGCTTCACTTGTAACCACTGCGACTCTTTAAACGGTGTCCATGAAGGCGATGGTTAAAACTCCAAAACATGCTCATTTGATTATTTTATGAAAGTAATGTTGTTGCATAAATCCAACCAGAAAGTGAGATTTCACAAAGGTTTATGTTTGAAAGTGTTTATACATTCATATCCTAAATATGTTTCTAATGCAGATTCATGAGGGGTTAACTCAGACGTTAGCCAGAGACGTGACAGAAGCATCAGCAATAAGTCTTAAATACAATACCAGTGAAATGAGTTAAAAGCTCACAAAGACTTTCTCAGCAGTACTTAGCCGTTAGCATGTGTGTCTCCACTTCCAGCAGGCTGCGTCTTCAGAGTGATCTGACTGCTGCATGACCTTCCATCTAACCTTGTTAGATATGCGCCTTGAGCATGTTCATTGCTCATTGACATTTTGCTCCTTAAAAATAACACAGATGCTGGGCTCTGTCTGCGTAGCTGGACAGCGCCCAGTTATTTTCATTACCACCACCCCTCCTCACCCCCCACCAGCACTACCACCCAAACACACAGTGTCTGTTGCTGTGAGCGTCAAAGTTGTGTGAGTCACTTGATAAGATTTGAAGCCGGACATCATTCCCGGCTTCTTGGCCTGCAGATGAAGCGATCAGAGCCTGTCTGCAACTGGCCGCGGCTAACCGTGGATTAACAGCTTGAGCTTCACCTGTCGCACGTCGCAGTGCTCGGGACTCGGGGGGATTCACACAGTCTGGTCACCCTGACAGCGTTGTCCGCCACACATTAGGTCTTTACACATCCCTCTCAGTGCTTCACACATCATTCTGACCTGCGGATGTTACATTTTTAGACTAATTACCCATTTTAGCACTTCTGCAGATTTATGATTTTGCACTTTCCTTTTATTGACTCGGAAAGGCGTGATCATCACGTTTCAGATTGCCGGTATGTGCACATGGGGGTGTGTAAATGTGTGTTCAAAAGCCTGGCAGGGGAGCAC